>NW_025422358.1:0-1401 GCF_011764305.1 Mustela putorius furo | reverse complement strand
CCCTACAGGCTCAGGCCCTGGAGCCAAACCTGACGACTGTGCTTGCCCTCTCCAAGGGAATTGTATGTGCCCATTCCAATGGCCACAACCCTACTAATAGGATAAACCTCCAAAGTCCCTGAGGCCATCCCAATAGTGGTGGCTTCCCAGGACAAACAGGGGCAATCTGGGCCCATCTGAGCACATACCGGCACTCAGAACCGTAGATTGATGTCTCCAGAGGTAAAAAGGAACGAACAGGCCCCTTTTTCCTATCGGATCCATTGCTTTGGTTTTCAGGCATCTCTCCTCAGAGGCCTGGATTTCAATAACAGCATATGGCTGTTTCTTGACTCACCCATCAGAACAAATCTCATCTACACATGGGAAACTTGCACGATGGAGCTGTGTGAAAGCCCTATTAGGAAAACCCTTGGGCCCCAGTGCCACGGCTTCATTCCAAGGTCTCCATAGACACAAAATCATATTAGGACACATCCACGGGAGAGTCCATTTCAACTCAGCCTCCTCGGTTGCTCCCCAAGATCCAGCAGATCTAAACCTGTCTTGTTGCTTGGAGACAATTGGAATGCGAGCTGGGCTACCCAGCCATCCATCCTTAGAACCCCTGCTCGGAATCGTTGTCCTGGAGCCAACCAACAGGTCTCAATTGTCCTGCAGAAGAATCTTTGCAGTTTGGAGCTTCTCACAACTCCGATCGTGGGAAAAAAGCCCCATGGCCTCGTGATCCACCCACCCTTCAAAGAAGGGGCCATCAGGGACAGAATGTCCAACCTGAGCGAACGTCTGATCTCTAGCCAGTTTCAGATGGCACGAGATATGAATCTCAGGTCTGTAGATTGTGCCTGCCTATCCTCACCCACCAACGAGGACCTAGCCTGGGTTCTCAGACTTCCGTCCTCAGACTACTGGCCCACAAGCCTCCCGATTGGCAATCCAGAAACTACAATGCAGCACTCTGCTCTCCCTCCAGAAAAGAAAAACTTTGCCCTCGGGGGCTACCCAGAAGAAGAAACCCCAAATGCGATCAACCTGCACGCCATTCGGCTGTACTCCAAATATATAGGCTCACCTGGGCACTAATGCCCTTTCTGACACAGCCTGAGCCTGGACCTCCGGGCCCCAGCCCAGACACCTGGCAGCACACTGAGCCCACATCGGACCGCCATGGTCTTAGGTCGTCATCATCTTAGCAACCTCGGTTTTCAGGCTCCGAACCTAGACTTATCTCCAATCGCGGCCGGGTTTGAAAATGATGCGAAATCAGAACTCTTTCCCCATGGCAGGAAACCTTGTGGTTGGCATGTACTCCAAGGTTCAGTGTACTTGAAACCAGTGTGGCCCATGAGGCCCCGCCCATGCTGGGGCCACCTTGGTCACAAACACACATTGGTCCCTCAG